>NW_026854088.1:0-20465 GCF_026571515.1 Ruditapes philippinarum
TCTATAGCTTCTCTCAGCAAATATTATTTTGCAAACTTTGAAAATTTGGAAGCTAAAGCAGTTGCCTTATGTCTATAGAATAATCTATTGAATGGTTTCTGATATCTCCGCTAGTTGAAACACACTGCAGTTAAAACAGATAAGACGAGGTGGAGGAAGAATATTTCCCCCGATGGTTTCTAGATGCTCTCCCCACAGTAATCTTTTCTTGAGTCAGCCACTAATCGAAGCCTGTGTTTCTCTTCAACGACGAAATTTGAATGGATCTTTATTCTTTTAGAGAGGGATTGAAACAAATTGAAACGTTTATCTTCATAAGTTTATCTCCCATCTACAGGTGAAATCTACTTCTGATGGAAATTTATTTATTCCGGATATATAGAGATAATAAAGACATTCTTCTCGGAAAATGATGGAATTTAAAGAGGTAATTTGAATTTTTTTGCTGACTTTTTGAAAATTTAAAATTGAATAACACAAAAATAGGATGTATGATTACTCTATCAATGGATGTACGATTTAAGAATTCTCTGATTATGTTAAAAACAATAAATTTATGTTCCTGCTTATAATTCATTGGGTATTTTTATTTTTGTTCAAAATGTTGATTTCAAGCTATTTTGTTACAGGACATTATATAAGATTCAAAGGCATAGTTTCATTACCTACAAGTGAAGAATAATTAGACAAAATAGCATAAAATTGTTTTCATGTTTTCTATTACTTTTAAACACTGTAAAATGTTTTGTAGGAGTTGTTTAGAAAATAGTTGCAATTTTAAATTTTTTTTTCTGTTAGTCTGCATGGCCAATAATGAGAAATTACATTACATTAATTATGTTTTAATATACAGCTTAAAATGGCATTTAATGCTAATTTTTTCTCTGTCAATCTGAGATAAGATAGTTGTGTATGTCAAAAGATTGACTTTTTTTAATAGCGATGGAACAATAACTGATAACTACAAATGTTTAGGATAATCATAAAATAAAAAAATAAAATAAAAACTGCTGAAAATATGAACAGGCTGCCCCACTATTTCTATAAATTGGACATTACCGATAATTTCTGAAGGATATTTATAGATATTTGTGTGGGTCACGAGGGTTATTGATCACTCAGGTGACGTTTATTATAAAATTGACAAACAAATATGACTAAATGTAAAGTTACTTAATTTTCCCTGAACAGTTTACCATTAACTCTTGGATGGGCGTAATGTCACTTTAATTAGTTTGAAAACCAATGTATCAAATATTATGATTGATTAACATAAGCCAGGGCTTCCTGATATTGTATAGAAATTGTTTAAAAAAGACCTGTAAATGTTGCTTTTCCAGTAGCATGTCAAGTAAGAATGCGCTGGCTGTTTTTATTAGAAACTTCCGCAGTTCAATTAGTTTTGGCTGTGAGACTGACAACAATATGCAATTGATGACAGGTCTTCTAAATAATTCATTATTTCATTTCGTACCAGTTCCATGAAATTCTACAGAATACGGTAATTGGTAAAGTAATTGTCCCTTAAATTGCTACTTATTATTGTTAAATATAAATCACTTGCGATGCGTCTGCAACATGTTCCAAACGCAGCAGCCATGTAGTCATCACCCTGTCCTATATCCGTCTGCTATCTTTGTTAGTTTTTGTAGAAATTGTCTGTTTGTTTCATGATAGGAATACATTATGTTTGATCTATACATTTAAATGATCATGGGCCTTTTTTAAGGAGAAATTCAATTAAAATGTTTTCAGAGATCAAAGATTTAAAAGGTGCAAACCTTGCAAGGTCAATTTTTTTTCTGTATGTCAAGGTACACACACAATTACATTGATTTTTATTAGCAATCATTGTGCTCTTTAAAAATTCCCCCTTATATCAGGTAAGTTTTTTGAATTGTAATTATTTAACTATGCAATTTAATGGAGACTAAATGCGAATTATTTATTACACTATCAAATATGCACTGTGCATTTTAGGGTCACGATTTATAAGGTCACAAGTCAAAGGTTCATTGACAAACACATTTACTTGATAAGTCAGTACATATGATTTCTCACAAAAATTGATGAAGACTGTTTAATCTTTATTACTCTCTGATAAATGAAAACATTAAAAATACAATAAAGTTGTTATTTATTATTATATAATCCAGTTGGCCTTTCATTTAATTGATAACATTGATTCTTTATTTCGATTAATTTCTGTTTTCCCCTGTGAACCAGATTGTGAGGAGTGAAGTAATTCAAATAAAGACTGACTGAAAAAATACACTGAATATAGAGACTAAATCAATATTTTATCAGATTTTCAGATTATATCTAAACCATCAATCATTTTGCTGTTCCTGAATTTCATCCATTATGAATCTATTTCCTAAGTTTTATTTGAAAAGAAATTGGGGTAAATGAGTTGTTTTGATATAGGAAAGGTTGAAATTGGGTTTAAAAAAGTTTATTGCTAAATACAAGGGGAACTAAGTAGGTTAAAGTTTTTTATATACAAGAAACTGATAGGTTTAAAGTTATTTTATACAAGGGAACAGATATGTTAAAGTTTATTTTATACACGGGAACAGATATCGGTTAAACCATTATTTTATACAAAGGGAACAGATATGTTAAAGGTTATTTTATACCAAGGGAACAGATAGGTTAAAGTTATTTAATACTAAGACGGAACAGATATGTTAAAGTTATTTTGATTATAATACAAGGGAACTGATAGGTTAATTATTTATAAAGGGAACTGATAAATTATGTAAAGTTATTTATACAGGAAATTAATAGGTTAAAGTTTCTTTTATACAAGGGAAACAGATATGTTTTAAAGTTATTTTATACACGGGAACTGATAGGTAAAAGTTTATTTTATACAATGAAAGAGAAGATATGTTAAAATCATAAGATATGTAAAAGTCATTTTATACAAGGGAACTGATATGTTAAAGTTATTTTATAATAGGGAACTGATAGGTAAAAGTTATTTTATACAATGGAACAGATATTGTTAAAATCATAAGATATGTAAAAGTCATTTTATACAATTGGAACTGATATGTTAAAAGTTATTTTTAATAGGGAACTAATAGGTAAAAGTTATTTTATACAAGGGAACTGATAGGTTAAAATGATAAAATCCCTGATTTGAAACACTGATGTGGGATTGAATTCCTCTTGGAATGTTGAGGAAGTTATCTTTCATACTTTAAGAGGTGGGTCCTATAAGATTTTTGCTTGTGAAATATGTTATGGTTGGATGATGTTATAGTTGGATGGAGTTTGATCAACACTGACTTGGCCTGTTGATGTGACTAGGGCAGTTCAAAATCATGGTTTGCACTGTTCGCTATTCAGTCAATACTTATTTTGAAATTTTCCCTTAAAATGATAAATAATTTTGTCCAAGTTGAAAGATCTCACAAGTCCATTTAAGATATTAACAAGTAGACTTTTTATTAAAAATCTAATTTATAAGGAAAATGACAAGTTCTTATTTTCATATTAGTTTCTGTTTTAATTCTGTACAGTTTCAAGTTGCATTTTCCTGTTAATTATTTATTTAACATTGATGTATTATTAATGTAACTCTGTAAATTTTAATAATGACAGATATTGAGGCATTATGGAGCCTTTATATTCATTATAGACATCATGGTGTGATATTAATGTAGTTAAAGTTAATTCAATTAAAATACCATCACATTAATTTTGTGTCTCTTTAAATTTAATACCGGTACATGTATATTGATTTTTATGCATAAAGGTGGATGCTTGCATTACAAATAATTGAAATTTAATTTTCATATTTAGTTTAGCTGGATTTATTAAAGATTGTGATTATTTATAATTGACTGAAAATATATGTATTGAAAGTGTTTGGACCTGTCACCTTTGTTGGTAAAGACTGATTGATTTGTCTTATTTTCATTAATCATTTTAAAAAAACCCTTCTTTGGCTTGGTCTAAACATATTAATTTAAGCTTGATTGTGAAACAAGTTCTTGCAACTTGTATTAATCACTTTCATGTCCACTTTCTGGAACCAATCAGTACTGGTGTCATATGAAGAAACATGGTCATGACCTGATTAAGGGCTCCAACCTATGATCCCTGAATTGAGAGGCAGACACCTTAACCACTAAGCCACCGCTCCCCTTCTTTAAAAATCATTTTTTAAAGTATCCAGTAAGTATAGGAATGTATATGTGATTCTTTCTCTTATTTTATATACATTGTAACAGCATTTGTAATTCAAAAGAAAGCTATTTATAGGATCTTGTAAGAAATTTTATCAATGTTTTACAAATCGAAAGAAAATTGGTAAATGAGATGAAATAACTTGGCGATAAAATTGAAATTGCGTCAGAAATTATGCTTTTGACATTTCTCTAAATCAAACAAGTGGCTTTTGAAGACTTTGTTATTGCTTTTGTAAAGTTTGTTGACATTATTACATGTGTGTTTGATTATTTGAACAGTGATTTTAGTGACTCAGTCTTAACATTTATGTATTATCCTTGAGGCTAACATAAAGGAGAAAGGCGTATAGTTTAATTAATTAACAGGATGATATTTTAATTACATTCGTATCTTGTGGTATGAATTAATTCTGTATCTCTCTGGTAAGGAACATATATATGCATTTATATGCCTGTAGTTAATTTTTTTGTGTGGATTTTTTTCAGTATTTCTTTTTTTTTTTTTTTTTTTTTTTTGGAAAGGAGATTGTTATATCTGAAGGTTGCTTTTGTTTATAAACAGGATTTTATCTTTATTCTATTTCTTTGTTGGATATACAGGTACATAGATATATTTTATGAATGGATTTAATTTAAAGGGACTCCACTGAGGTTCTTTGACATGATGGGACTGGAAATAAAATTTCAGATCGTAATGTTCCATTTGATGAAAGTCTTAGAGTTCAAACTTTCAGATCATAATGTTCCATTTGATGAAAGTCTTAAAGTTCAAACTTTCAGATCGTAATGTTCCATTTGATGAAAGTCTTAAAGTTCAAACTTTCAGATCGTAATGTTCCATTTGATGAAAGTCTTAGAGTTCAAACTTTCAGATTATAATGTTCCATTTGATGAAAGTCTTAGAGTTCAAACTTTCAGATCATAATGTTCCATTTGATGAAAGTCTTAGAGTTCAAACTTTCAGGTCATTCACTCACTCCGTTTTTCCAGAATAATTATTGTAAATGTGACAAAAATGACCCAGATTGAAAAGCATCGGAATGATTTTCACTGAAATAGAATAGCAGAGAAATACAATTTTCAATTTATTTCTTTATGTATTTCTTTATTATCTTTTGCATATCTTTCTTGTTTAATTGCCCCAGCTGATCTGTGTAAGAAATTTAAATTTTATGTTTTAAGGCTTTTAAACCTCAGTTGAGTTCCTTTAATAAACGTGAAGTTATTAGTCATAAGGATTTGGAAATAATTTGCACAGATTTTGTTATATAGAGGATTTTTAGCATGAAAGTTCTATTGATTAGGTATTACATCATATGACAGTATTGAAATGTGTGTGCAATGACTTGGTCAATCAATAGTGATATATTGTTGAGTATTGATCTATAAAACATCAATGTCTTATTTTGTTATTGATCAGTAATTGAAAAAACAACAACAAGTTGATAATGTCCCAATATGAAAAAATAATTAGGTAGACAATTAAATGAACATGTGTATACAAATCATGTACAAGTATTAACATCAGTTAATGAACAGATAGAGGAAATAGATTATAGTCTGTCCCATCAAATTTGAACATTCCATTTTTTATTTAATATAATAGTAAAATCATTTAAGTTAATGTCATCTTAACCCTGACGTCAATATCTCTAGGCATGTTTTTCATTTTTTTCATAAAGTCAGTAATATGGTCAAAATATTAAAATTATATTTTTCCCCGTTGACTTACGTTGTAACCTCACGTGACGTCCATTTCAAAATGGCGGCGCCCATATAGAGGTCATTTAGGGTTCCTCTCACAATTACGGTGAAATGTACTCATTAATTATAAAAAATTGATTATTCTTATTTACTTACTGATCAATAGCTAAATGTTATCATTAAAATGAAAAATGAGAACAAAGTTGGTGTCAAAAAGGCAATTTTACTAGCAAACTATTATTAAAATAATCAAAATCATTTAAAGCTAAAATATCGCTAACCGCTTTATAAATTCTTACACACAAAGATTAAATTAATAACCATGATAAACTGTCGTATTTTTTAAGATAGAAAAGAACAATGAAGTGATTTGATTAGATAGCTTTCCAATAAAGTGCGTATCTTACCGCAGCATGTCGAAGGGAGCGGGAACACTAGCTAGAATATGATAAACAATATCAACAAGGAAAGGCGGCGTTCAATGAACGTAACCCCCACATGACCAAGCTAGAAGACTATAAAAAATGGTTCTTTGCTAATTAATGTTTAATTTACACAATTCTTTAGTTGTCTGAATTCTGTCCATTAGTATTTATCACTTCTATTCAAAAATAATTAAATTGACCAGGTTCGATGGGATACAAGAATATGTTACCCTTCTTATTTCGGGTGCGATGTCCGTGCGCTTAAACTTTCCGTAGGTTTCAACTTTCACAAAAAACGCCAACAAATACTACTTTATCATGCAAATCTGACAAGAAATATATAGAAAGGAAAACTGATTCACTATACGTTCAGAATTGGTTTGCTTGTTACCACAGTGTCTACTTAAACTAACTCCCTGGCTAATGAGAGAACACAGACTCGCGTTCGAGGAAAATGTTAAATTATAAGAATATTATATAATATCATGCTTTCTAGTTTGAGCAATCAAACGTAGGCCTATACACTTTAAGTTTGTAAATACAAATTTAACTTCCCTTCTCACAATTCAACAAAATGTCAGTGATTTCACTGATTTGATATTATTAAGAATAAGTTTGAATAAATTGAATTGGAGTGTTCAATAAGCGACAATATGTGTGTTTTTTAGACTCAAAGTGTTACATATAATTATTATGTTAATGTGAAGGGGAGATCGAGTCAAAGAGAAACACCGAGTGACTTTCTCAATAATTTTAGCCTTCCTAAAATTTAAAAATATTCAGTGAAAATACAATAGATCTAGCATATTTTTCGCAGGAGAAAAATACGGCATATTGTATATTTTGTAGCTAAAATAGTAGGATTTACAGAAGTCATGAAAAACGAGATTATATGTAGGGAAATTATTTCTGAGAAATATGTAAAATAGTTTAAAACATAAAATCAAAACGAATGTAATATGTAATTAATGGAAGAAGTATTGTACTGTTGTAGATTCATGTCATTAAGTGTACGTGTTTAAAATTATCTAGATGATCTAAATGTTATCAAAAGTTTTATTATTCATATATGAATTGAAGGTGTATTTTTACAGTTAAGTTGCAAAATCTGGGTATACAAAAATTATTTTTAAATTTTTTAAAATTATCTGTTTGAGGTTACAGAATGCCTAGCCGCTCTCTGTCAATGCCGCAACTGGAATCGCGAGGCATTTTTGTTACGTCATATATTTCGTAAATTGTTGTTGACGTAATAAAGTTTCGTCTGGAATCCATTTTCAAGAGTAAATAAGCATCGTGATGTTGACAACTAAAATTGATGGGCCGTTCTTGAATTATGGATTTGGAACATAATGAATTATGATGTGTTTCATTTACATATTTCATTTGCTAACCCAGATAACTCCACAAATTGAACAATGTTTTAATAATGAGACGGATTAACAGTTTAAAAAATCTGGATCATCATAAGTCTAGGAGTCATGTCATTAGTAGAAAAAATCGGATCTACGGAACTCGATAGATACTTGCAATGAAGGAATCTTCAGAAGGGACGTTTATAAATATCTATTCCGAAATTCATAGGAATTCTAAAGTTTTTCATCATGCATTGCAACTAAACTGTTACATCTTGTAGATCCAGCTTTGTAAAATAATCATGAAACGACCCCGAGAACCTCATGTATATTTTAGAAACATGACACGTGCTTTCTCCCGTTCATCTTCAAATGAAGAGTACTTCGGCAATGGCTACGGAAAATAAACAACAGAGATTTTCCATAGAGAAATCAAAATTTGCTTTCCAAAGAAAAGTAGTCATTTTAGAGTAAAATCCTGAAAAATCTCGAGGGTGACTTTTTTTTAGTTTACAAAAATAGTTAAATTTTTATTCAACCTCGTTTTGTTAATTTAACTTAATTCACACCAGGCAAAAGTTCATTTCCATTTTTAATGGGACAGACTATAGTCATACTTCACCAGTTAAACTTGATTTCCTATATATGTGTCTGTAAATTTAAGCTGTCAACCTGGCAAGGAAACAGATTAATATGGAACATAAAGTGATGTAATTAGAAAATGAACCATAAATATGCCATATCAAAATTGATATTTAAAGGCTATTTAATTGATAAATTATATTATTATTATTAACTGTCTCTTACTCTAGACTTAGTTGTGTTATAATTGAATCAGGCATGTTTAGGATTCAATATTATTTTTACGACAATAACATGCCCCTTACTTCTGTGGGTTTGAATCTGGTAAAGGACTCTAGATTCTCTATTGCAAGGAAGTTGTCCAGCTTGCTTACAGATCAAGGGTTCTACTCAGGTGCACATAATTGCGCCTGAAATCATGCATTTAGATACATCTGAAATCTTCCCCTTCCTGTCTGCCTATATTAGTCATGGTATTATGTCAGGTTTTATGAAACACTCTTTATGATTTAAGTTTTTTTTTTTACATTTTGCACTATCTAACAGGAAGTGCAATGTAAATACTTCAATTTTATTTGTTTACATTGTGTTTAGTTTATCCAGGGGATTTTTTGCTTAAATTGACAAAAAAAATAGAAGATACCTTTGAGTCATCGTAATGTATGTTTTAACATGACATCACTGTTATTTACTGTAGCTAGTTTCATGTACATATATTTAACAAGCTTAACAATGTTGTTTTACAAGCAAAGAGGTCATCACGTAGGTCTTTTACCATTACTACCAGCACTTAACAGGGCTGTCATGATTGCAGAGCTTAAAACTGGTGTTCAACCCTTGATATGTGTATACATGATTTTATAATACCTTAACCAAATATTTTTGTATGACCTTGAAAGTAATTATGTAATCTTAAAACATATTTTGATATTTTTTTCAGCAAATCACCGAAAGAGTGCTGTAGAGTTACTGGAGGAATCTAAAGGGTCATATGTTAAAAGCACAAAAGTACTTAACCATAAACAAGAGCTGAAACATCCAGAAAACCTCTCTGTTGGCAACGGGTATGGTATATTAAAATTATAAAATGCAATTTACAATTTTGGAAATACAGTAGTTATTCATGTTCATGATCCCTTTCCTTGCCTGCGAAAAAATATCTATGTAATAGATCTAGACTTGCACTGCTGTTAATTTGGTAAAGATTGAAATTGAAAAGGATTAATCATATAACATTAGTATGGATGTCAATTGTTAAAGGGATATCAGGGTAAAGGTAAAAAGTGGATCAGTCAAATGTATAGATTCCATTGAGTCTTGATTGTGCTTGCTAATCTTGGTCTGCACATAAGATTGAGTTTGAATAAGCAGGACGGTCTGACTTCTAGCATAGACAAGTTTGTAATGCTGCTAATGTTCAATGGTTTATAATGAAATAAACTTGTCATACTCGTAGGTGCTGATTGTTAATTTTAAGCATGTCGAGTTGATCAGGGTACAGTATAGATTCTGATCAGACTGCTGGGAAGTGCAGACTCGTCATTTTCTAAACTGATGCAATAGTGTGCCATTATCACAAAACAGACTGTCAGTACACAGTAACATATATTACAATAGATTTTATAAACTCAATAATTTGACTGGACTTGAAATTGGGGGGCAGGGGACCTAAAAATGAGCAATTTTTAGTTCCGTGAGGCCGTTAAACACATTACCAATTTTTTTTTGATTTTATAAACATGTGAAAAACTTACTGCTTGGCAGTATTCAAGGATATATGACAAACATTGAAAAAAATAACTAAATGCATCCATTGCTCCATATAGTACAATCTGAGAGCAAATAATATTACCCCCCACCCATCCAAAATCAGGCTGAAAATAAAGGAATATGCCCAATCTTCATGAAGACGCATAACACTTAAGAATCCGCCTAATGTCTTTAATTATAGAAATTTTCTATAGTAAAATGATCATAAAGTATGAAAATGCTAAACAAAGTGTCTGTCATACGTTTAGATTTTTTGCAAAATTTTATCAAAGTTTCTTACTCGTTCTGTAGCAGATGACAATCTGAAATTTACAGTTTTTCAGCCTCCTTTTGAAGAGTCAAAAATGCATACAAAGCTACCGAAGGCTAAGTTTCGCACACAAACATATAAATTTAGCTCATTTCCTACATACAAATTACAAAGAATTACATCAACAAAGAAATATAAACAATTTTCAACACCTTCAAAACACCATGTCTGTATTATCAATAAATTTCACCGGGGCCAAAGTACGAATATGTCCCCTGCCCCCTTAAGGGGGCAGGGGACCTAAAAATGAGCAATTTTTAGTTCCGTGAGGCCGTTAAACACATTACCAATTTTTTTTTGATTTTATAAACATGTGAAAAACTTACTGCTTGGCAGTATTCAAGGATATATGACAAACATTGAAAAAAATAACTAAATGCATCCATTGCTCCATATAGTACAATCTGAGAGCAAATAATATTACCCCCACCCATCCAAAATCAGGCTGAAAATAAAGGAATATGCCCAATCTTCATGAAGACGCATAACACTTAAGAATCCGCCTAATGTCTTTAATTATAGAAATTTTCTATAGTAAAATGATCATAAAGTATGAAAATGCTAAACAAAGTGTCTGTCATACGTTTAGATTTTTTGCAAAATTTTATCAAAGTTTCTTACTCGTTCTGTAGCAGATGACAATCTGAAATTTACAGTTTTTCAGCCTCCTTTTGAAGAGTCAAAAATGCATACAAAGCTACCGAAGGCTAAGTTTCGCACACAAACATATAAATTTAGCTCATTTCCTACATACAAATTACAAAGAATTACATCAACAAAGAAATATAAACAATTTTCAACACCTTCAAAACACCATGTCTGTATTATCAATAAATTTCACCGGGGCCAAAGTACGAATATGTCCCCTGCCCCCTTAAGGGGCAGGGGACCTAAAAATGAGCAATTTTTAGTTCCGTGAGGCCGTTAAACACATTACCAATTTTTTTTTGATTTTATAAACATGTGAAAAACTTACTGCTTGGCAGTATTCAAGGATATATGACAAACATTGAAAAAAATAACTAAATGCATCCATTGCTCCATATAGTACAATCTGAGAGCAAATAATATTACCCCCCACCCATCCAAAATCAGGCTGAAAATAAAGGAATATGCCCAATCTTCATGAAGACGCATAACACTTAAGAATCCGCCTAATGTCTTTAATTATAGAAATTTTCTATAGTAAAATGATCATAAAGTATGAAAATGCTAAACAAAGTGTCTGTCATACGTTTAGATTTTTTGCAAAATTTTATCAAAGTTTCTTACTCGTTCTGTAGCAGATGACAATCTGAAATTTACAGTTTTTCAGCCTCCTTTTGAAGAGTCAAAAATGCATACAAAGCTACCGAAGGCTAAGTTTCGCACACAAACATATAAATTTAGCTCATTTCCTACATACAAATTACAAAGAATTACATCAACAAAGAAATATAAACAATTTTCAACACCTTCAAAACACCATGTCTGTATTATCAATAAATTTCACCGGGGCCAAAGTACGAATATGTCCCCTGCCCCCTTAAGTATTTTTATGTGCTCCCAATTGTCATATGTTGCTGTTGTTTTAAATTGAAATTATAGACAATTCGTGAAATAAAATGGTAATATTGAATTTGAATAGTGGTGTTATATCGTTATTTTATCCTCAAGTTTTAGTAAAAGGTTCTTGTTCAAGGTGATATAACCTATTATCGAGTTTGGCCATTTCTTTTCTGTAGATACAGTAACTTGGGACTTTAATTTTTTCGCCGTTGGGTTCACTAAAGTGAACAGATCATAAATTGGTGACCTTATAGAAGGAAAATAGACTGCTATGCTGTCGAATTTTTTTTGGTGTAAAAATTTACTCTACATATAAATGCTGGTTTTTCATCGAAAGATACACATTTTTAAGACCCAAAGACAATCTTTTTTCAAGAAAGATTATTTCAAGCATGTATTTGTGGTTCTATAAATATGTGATGTATTCACCACCAAAGAAAAAATAACTAACGAGCACTATTAGCTAGCTCTATGTCTCATGTCAGTCAGAGAATGATGTAACCCTTGTAGCGCAAATAGAAGACCTCATACTAATGATATCATAAATCTAAACTAGAAAATGTGCAATTGGAATATCTTGGTTCATTATGATGGCAATCGATGAACATTGTATATGAATTCCTTTTTAAATAAATAATAACATGTTCAGGATATACATTAAATAAAAGATTATATAACACGTTACTATATCTAAAAGTCTTTATCAAATAATATACATCGACTACTCTTAGTTATTTTCAAGGTAATTTTAGAATGCGTATATTTATTTTCTTACAAATATCTATTAAATTCTATTAAAGCAAGCTTGCTAGTATATTTGAACGAATTGACAGAATGGACAAAGTAAACAAGGAGAATAAAATATACTTAAAGTGGGGCATAGGGCTACATTTTTCGCTAAAGTAATTAGCGCCCCTTGTTCTGAGACACTTTAATATTGCAGGTTAATAACAAGAGACAAACACTATGGTGTTTTATTTTCCTTAGTGTGATGCATAGAAACTTGTTTATATTCTTCCATTTTATAGACTGATTAATACACATAAGAATACAAATTAATGAATCAATTGAGAGAATTATGTAGGTAAGATGAGCAGCCTAAAAACAATTATTTTAAGTCCCAGCTGTTTCAGTGATGTCAGATAACATGCACAGGTCTGGGTCTGGCATGGTAAAAGACAGTTAATATATGAGATATCACAATTAAAATAAATCTGCACATCTCTTACAGTATTAATAAAGCAGACGAGGCTAGTAGTATGCTAGTGGATGGACAAAAGCTGCACGTAGTTTAATGATAAGCGTAATTTCTTGTCATTCTCAAAGAACGTTAATAGACGATATATAAAACAGCTGTTCTAGTATCAGTCATCAATTGATTTTCTCAGACACTAATGAGATTAATCTAAATTACGTAGTGTCCGGAATCTACAGACACTTTTGTGTTTGCGTCTAGTTGACAATCCCAATTTTGTGATAATTAACTGTTATATTAAGTGCATGCAGTTTACGTCTATAATGACTATAATTCCATTCCATTTTCTGCCTTATATAATGTATAAAGCACCCACGCCGCTTGGGCGGACAAGTCTAGTGAGTCCTGAAATGTGCTGAACGTGCACAGTTGAGAGATTAGTGAATGATGAAGGAGTTAAGAGCCAATGATAATCATTTTATTTGAGTTAACTCTAAGAACAGGCCTATGGGATGCTCATTCTCTGCGAGATATATTGGGAGTTAAGAGCGAGGTGAGCTGAGTATATTTCAGACCTAATTGCATTCAAATACTAGTAGGTGGTACTGTACAGAATGGGGGAGCTGTGATTGTGGAAAAGTTGCACCATTAAATGTACCAAAACCGTAACCTTTAACACATACAGGGCTCATCCTTGTGCAAACGATAGGAACAGCGGCATGGGAAACCAATGTATGGGACCACATTATATTATTTCTAATTGTTTTCTCGCTATTGGCCAAGTTTATGTCTATCTAAGATTGGCATGTGAATATGTGAGCAGTTCGTCTCTTAGCATGCCTTGAGAAAAATTCAATGAGAGCCAAGAAATAAGAGGGGCAAAATGCAAGGAAAACTGAACATAATATTGTCAGATCAATAGTGTGAAGTATTTGTCCAGGATCAATACTGATAAACAAATCAGTGAATTGTAATGTTCAAGACTATTAATCACCTGTCTGGAAGCCTCTAGCATAGAAACAGTATGTGGAATTCGATGCAAATCTTACACAAAGAAGGACCACAAGCAAACCAACATACACTGACCACACAATTTTTTCCGCTGGCTCTTTGTAATAATAGAAATAGTGTTCTACCTTATAACCAGTCTAGCTTACCTAAAGACCGGATTAATCTGTTAGGAAAATAAAATATGCTCTCATGAGGGAACATGTACTCGCTCACTCCACAATCAATCAAGTCTATTGCAATAAGGTCCCAGAACTTATGCTCGACCACACATCAATAAATAAAGCATGAAGTCAGGGCATGTCCTCTTAAGAGGTCACATCAGTAAATAAATTAACAGGAAAATTATATATCAAAGTAGTTCGATCGTCACGAGCAGGAATGCAAGGTTAATCTCTCGCAAAGCTATTAGAGACATAATGTACACCAAGCAGCTAAGGTGCAACAGCTAATAATAGCTTTGTCTCATGCTAATGCAGGAATCGATGCATAAAGTCAATCTTCGATGGCAGCCAAAAACCAAAAGGTCCAAGAGTGCATGGGAGCTGTTTGCTGTATGAAAGGGGCAAAAGATTGTGCACAAGTATTCGTGATTACAGTAAGTTAGCGTTTAGATATTGGAATCTTACTCGAATGAAGTGCAAGAAACTCGTCCAATTCTTCACGCAGCTAAGATCAGTACATACAGAGAGCGAGATGCTATTGAATAATCATTCTGTATGTAACTGTTTGCAGAATAGGCAAGCCTAGCAAAAGTCTGGAGTATGCCGCCGATAGTTCATGTGTGTATATTGGGTTCAGGTGCAGCTGGCGCGTAAAAACTACATAAGCCTTCGGAGTCAAAGATATCTCAAGGGCATTCATATTTGCCATGAATTTTTTGGATGAAACTCTCACTGTCAATCGATACGAGTGATGGGACTGATGAAACATATATCAAACATACACTCAATATAAGTTACTGTGGGTGTTCAACAGTGATGAGAATACAGCATAAGCTTGGAAACGAAAATTAGTGTGTGTGACAAGCATGCATAGCCGAATGCTTTTTAAAACTATAGAAGCCACAAGAAGCACTGTAATGGAACCAGATAACTTTTCCGGCCTTTGATATATAAACTCTCTTGACAAAAAAGCAATACATATTCGAGAGAGGTTGCCAGTATGAGAGGAGGTCGAAGAGCGCATGTCACTCTCTAAAATGGTTGCGGTAGAAAATCGAGGTGTGTCTAAGGTTGAAACTGAGATGATCCTGACTGTGTATAAGGTATTGCAATGTTACATGCAGCATGCAGCTACGTTTTACCATACCTTTAAGGAAAAAGAGACATTCTACACAGAATCCGCAAATAATGAGCACGAGAAACAGTTATGGACGTGTAAAGTTTAAGAATGTATAAGGACTATTAAGCCAGATTCAATGTAATCTACTGTATTCGATCTCTGACAGTCAATGATGCACTGTGCCTGCATGAAGACCGAAAATCGAGTGGCCTATATTGACTACTTCTATCTTTAAAAATAAAAGTACTATTATCAAACTCATAGAACTGCACAATTTCAGCATATACATTACTAATAAGTCGACAACTATCTATAAAGTGTGTGTGTGTAGCTTTACAAAATTATAAATATTTTTCGTTCATTCAACGAGGCAAATTGTATGCTAATATTTTCGACGGAATCCGGGAATGGTAATGTACTGTAGAATCTGACGAATAACGAATATAAAATGGGCGCACTGCAACAATCGGTTCAATATGGCATTAGTTTCTTTTGTTTTGCGCTACTGTTTTAACAGTTTGGAAAACTATATATATTTGAACTGGTTAAATGACCGCAAATTGTTAATATTACATGTGCCTGTGACAAGTCAATGATAATGTTGGTGGTTTTTGTTATTTCAGTTTCAATATAATATACAACTGATAATTTGTTTGACAATTGCTATTTTTCCCCCTTCACTGATTCACTATCTCTTAAATTGCTCCATTTGATAGTCTTAAATATGTAAACAATAAACAAACCAAAATATTGGAGGTATAAACTATCTTGAAAACTGCAAAACAATGTGTTCATTATCATATGCAGTAAGTAAACAGTGTCAACGTATTTTTGCTCATTACAATCACGAAGCTCTACCAAGCTGGATAGCCATATGACCAGTACAAACACCCCCAATCAATAAAAGCAAACTTTCCTTGCATTGTTACACCACGACTAAACATGAATACATAATTGTTAAGCTGATTTCAAATTTTATACATAATTTTATTATGATCTAACGAGGGTGTCGATACCCTTTGTATCTTTCCGGGTCCAGACACTGACCAGTTTCTAAAATACACCGCGAGCGGGTGAACCCTAACTTGTACCCTGCGGCGCTGAAGCACATAAACAGTAGGCTGGCCGTTCGAGCCCATCTTGTGTCCACCGTATCCATGCCATTTCAGGTAATTACCAACATGACACAGAGTGTTTTGTCCAATAACCGACATAACATGTGCTTTTTCAATCACTTGTTAAAGATAAATTAAATAGAAAACTTGGCCATTACTGACACCTGTTCTGAGGGTGGAGAAAATAAAAATAAAATTATTAGTTTAGTCTATGTGCATATATATAATTACGGAATTGGTATCCATATTAGAGAGAGATGTAAATGAGAGTAAGACATTTCTATCAATAAAATTACACCTTTAAGAGCCATCAGAACTGTTTAGAATTATATTGTGAATAAATAGGTATATATTTGATCATTACTACAATAGTCTTTGTCCTGTATAATTCAATAATATGCATAAATTCAATTGATGTCTGGGTTAACTAACTGATAAGAGTTTTGTAACAATGTTTCAGTGTACTTATATTTACCTTATCATATCCGTTTTTTAGTATAAACAGGCCATTGTGTCTTTTTCCAAGAAGTAGGTTAAACATTCAAATGAAATTGTCATTCGAGAAATATATAGTGTTCAATTAGTTGTTATGTCATTTATTACTGAGATGTTCTTGCCAGTAAAAATTGCAATAAAAGTTAGTCAACTGAAAAACTAGGTTTTATCAAAAATAAATTCAGGAATGTCAATCTTTGTTCCTATATAAGGGGGCGGAGAGGACCTAAAAAATGAGCAATAGTTAGAATAGCTGCCGTGAGAGTCACCAAAGTTTAGAGAACACATATTAAAACATCATTTTATTTAGAACGTTTATTTATAAAACACAAGTGGAAACAACTATACTTTAGTCTTAAGCCATATGGTCATTGTTATTCACGGTATAATTTAATGGTACCAATATCATTTGTATAAAAAAATCAACTATAAGAAATAGCATCTCATATAGACTTCATTAATAAGGTCTAACACTTAATCGTGGAGAGAATATCATTATATGTTTTATTGCTCCTTCAATTACGCCCCCACCCATCAAATCAGTGAAAAATAAAGAATATGCTCTCAAGACTTCGATGGTTAGCGCGGATCACATCACTTATACGGTATATGACTTAATTTGTCTTTCATAACTCTTGAGTAAGTATAATTTTTCGTAGTATAGTGGAGGAGATGGAGTGAGTCGTAATAAAGTATATGATAAATATGCTTAAGACACAAGTGTCTGTCATACGTTTAGATTTTTTGCAAAATTTTATCAAAGTTTCTTACTCGTTCTGTAGCAGATGACAATCTGAAATTTACAGTTTTTCAGCCTCCTTTTGAAGAGTCAAAAAATGCATACAAAGCTACCGAAGGCTAAGTTTCGCACACAAACATATAAATTTAGCTCATTTCCTACATACAAATTACAAAGAATTACATCAACAAAGAAATATAAACAATTTTCAACACCTTCAAAACACCATGTCTGTATTATCAATAAATTTCACCGGGGCCAAAGTACGAATATGTCCCCTGCCCCCTTGCACTTTAACTGCATGGCGGAAATGTGGAATGATGTTTGACAGACAGTGCATTTATCTGTTCCATTAAAATCTCTTGATTAAAAGAAAACTAAAGTAATGGATGAGGAACTTGTTTTGTTTTATGTGAAGCAAAACAAATATTCCATTCTTGTCATATATTTAATTGCATCATTAGAAATCTTGGTTTCATTTACATTAATTATGTATCTAAATGTTAGTTTGTAATTATGAATGGATTATCATACGAAACTATTTATAGTCAAGCTAAATATATGCTTTGGATTATTTGTTTCAACTGATCATAGCTTGCAATAAACCCATTTGGCTACCAATATGTTAGTGTAAGACTTTATTGGATCTTTGAGATGGCATCAATCAAAAAATACCTTAAAGTAAGGTTTTTTACATAATGGGGCAGGACATAATTTTTTGAGGTTACTGTTCCATAACTCAATTGCAACATTTCAGATCATTTACTCACTCCTTTTTCCATAATTATTCTAATTGTGGAAAATTATCTGAAATTGAAAAGCGTTGCAATGCTCTTAACTCAAATTGGGTTCAAAGTAGCACAAAATATGACTTTCCACTTGTTTTTATGCCCCCACAATGTGGGAGCATATAGCGTTGCACTTGTCCATCCGTCCGTCCGTCAGTTCGTCAGTCCGTCCGTCCGTACGTACCGAAATCTTGTGAACGCAACTCCTCTTAAACCGGATGGCAGATTTTGCTTAAACTTACAGGGATAAACAACCTTAATGTGTAGATGGTAGTAAAGGAAGGAATTTTTCGCTGTGATCAAATTTAACAGAATTATGGCCCTTTGTTGATTTTTTCACTAGATACTATGTAGAAAATTTGTGAACGCAACTCCTCTTAAACCGGATGGCAGATTTTGCTTAACTTACAGGGATAAACAACCTTAATGTGTAGATGGTAGTAAAGGGAGGAATTTTTGCTGTGATCAAATTTAACAGAATTATGGCCCTTTGTTGATTTTTTCACTAGATACTATGTAGAAATTTTGTGAACGCAACTCCTCTTAAACCGCATGGCAGATTTCCCTTAAACCTACAGGGATGAACAACCTTAATGTGTAGATGGTAGTAAAGGAAGGAATTTTTGCTGCGACCAAATTTAACAGAATTATGGCCCTTAGTTGATTTTTTCACTATATACTATGTAGAAATTTTGTGAACGCAACTTCTCTTAAACCGGATGGCAGATTTTGCTTAAACTTACAGGGATGAACAACCTTAATGTGTAGATGGTAGTAAAGGAAGGAATTTTTGCTGCAACCAAATTTAACAGAATTAAGGCCCTTTGTTGATTTTTTTCACTATATACTATGTAGAAATTTTTTGTGAACGCAACTCCTCTTAAACCACATGGCAGATTTTGCTTAAACTTCCAGGGATGATCAACCTTTAATGTGTAGATGGTAGTAAAGGAAGGAATTTTTGCTGCGACCAAATTTAACAGAATTTATGGCCCTTGGGGGTTTTTTTGGTTGATTTTTGTTTTCAACTTGTGGATGTAGTCCAAAAATATTTGACCTAGAGTTCATAAGATTGACAGAACAGTGGCGTGTGGGGATCTGTGTCCTATGGACAACATTTCTAGTATTAACCAAGGTTTTCCGAAGGAAAAATAAGATTGAGGTATGTCGGCGGGCGGTGCGGCGCGGGTGGGCGGGCTTGTGGATGGGCGGACGGGCGTAAAACAATTTCTTCTGTGCGCAACTCCTGCCTACATTTCTCAACGGACTTTTGACCAAAACTTCACAGAAGCTCTTGTCATCAATGGCGCATATTGTCGGGTTTTGCGATTAGATTAATATTTGACCTAATTATGGCCCTTTGTTTTTTTCCTTTATATAGAAAATTATAGTGAACAATTTCTTCTGTGCGCAAACTACATTTCTCAACGGATTTTGACCAAACTTTCACAGAAGCTTTGTCATCAAGTGCCCTGGCGCATATTGTCGGGGTTTTGCGATTAGATAATATTTGACCTAAATTTTGGCCCTTTGTTTTTTTTCCTTATATAGAATATATAGTGAACAATTTCTTCTGTGCTCAACTCCTCCTACATTTCTCAACGGATTTTGACCAAACTTTCTCAGAAGCTTTGTCATCAAGTGCCCTGACACATATTGTCAGGGGTTTTTGCAATTGGTAATATTGGACCTAATTATGGCCCTTTGTTTTTTTTCATTATAGAGAATATATAGTGAACAATTTCTTCTGTGCGCAACTCCTCCTACATTTCTCAACGGATTTTGACCAAACTTTCTTAGAAGCTTTGTTATCAAGTGCCTGGCACATATTGTCGGGGTTTTGTGATTGGATAATATTTTACCGAATTATGGCCCTTTGTGTATTTTTTCCTTATACAGAATAGAATAGTGAACAATTTCTCAGTGGGGATTCTCCTTTAATTTC